>NW_027287594.1:790000-803101 GCF_022747635.1 Hetaerina americana
GAAAGGTTGGAAACTTCGTGATGGCTATTGTTAAGGGGCGATTCCCAACATTAGTCGTAATGGCCGGAGTTCTGGAAGGCCAGCGTCCACTTTCGCGTTAGTCAGGACGGAGGTGGATAATTAGGGGTAGGTGCAACGCTAGGGAGATGAAAAAGATGTAATATGGGAAAAAGAGAGGAAAACTCGGCTTTGATATCCACCACCTACGACTAGGGTCTGCCATCCACTAGCATGCGAGGCCATGGCGAAGGATAAGAGAGGGAAATTGAGTGATTAACTAACCTATCAATAAACAAAATAATTCTTATTCACTCGCTCGATTCGAGACCACTTATTAGTAGGGAACATACCTTACGACTATTTGAAGTTCCAGAATAAGATTAAGTTACCATCCAATGGTGGTTGGTGACCTGACAGCCCCTGCTACACACCCCCAGAGGACGCTTGCAGAAAAAAACATGTAGATACACTCTTTTCACGAAAGAAAACTAACGAATGCCCCATTTAAGGTCTCTCCCGAAGTGAGGACTAGGTGCTACACCAGGCGTAGCTAAGAAATTTATCACCAGACAAGTAGACATTGATAATTCTAAGATAAAATGATGGATACACTTGATGCGTACTCATCCCAAAAAAAGAAATGTTATATGTTTGCTCGTTTTCGTAAATGGAAGGAATATATTTAGAAAATACAGAGAAAGGTTTTTTGTGAGTTCCTTCGTTTGGAAAAACAATCGATTTTTGAACTAGTAGAATAATAAAATCCTTTTTATGGAATATTGCACGAACGAAATAATTACATTAGAATATTGACGGTTTATTCTCCCTTTTCCGGGAAAATATATGTATCCTTAGTGCATGCAGATTTTACTTATTTAAAGGTAACCTTACCAAATCAATTACCATCAAATTTTACCCCCTGCTTCCTTTTCGTTATATCTTTTATAGGTGTACCGGATATGTTTAAAGTAATGAATCTACTACTAAAAATGTATGCACCTAATATCGGAATTACATAAATTTAGATCCTTAAGTAAACGGGCCATTTCCGGAGACGAATTCCATCACCGATAACGCATTCGCTAGAAGTATCAATGTAGTGCAACATTATTTAACCATATAGAACTGTGATGCAAGAAATACCTGTTCTGACCATAAAAATCAAATAGGGCATTGGTTTAACAGCTGATGGCATAGATAATTTTACAGTAACCCCTATAAAACGTGTGAAATTAACGCACTAAAAGGGTGTTAAGAAGGGGGTCTAATTCCTTTCCTTGCGACACCATACGTTATCCCATGAAAATATATGTACACTACATACATATATATATATATATATATATATATATATATATATATATATATATATATATATATATATATATATATATATTAATATATTTTATTTATTTATTAGGTAATCTATCGGTTAAGGTAGGTTTTTGGATGGATACATCAACCAAAAAAATAATTTGTGACCCCTAGCAAAACACAACATCCTACTCTACATCAGATCCCTCTTTATCTCTGAGTACTTTCTTCCTCCCTTCATCCCGTCCAACATCCCTATCCACTTCCTTCCCTTTCCTCGTTTGCCCAACATTCTCCCTTCTATTACAGACTTCAACATCCTACTGCCGATCAATACGCCCCTCATCCATTGTTCCTGCCCCCTTAGGATTTCTCCTCCTCCCCCTCTCTTCGCCCACCAAACCAAGTACGAGGGTCATCCGGAAAGTAGTACCCGTTCGTGCCGCATGAAGTGCTGACGACGCGAGTAGCCGCTGGACGAGGTCAGATAGCTTCAGTGGCTTGTCTGCCTTCTCTGAGCCAAGTTGCGTGACGCTAGCATTGCCTGTGTTGTTTCTGTGATTGTTTACAATGTTTAAAAAAATTGAGAACGCCGCCAGTTGTGAAGTGAGGGCAGTGATTAAATTCCTCAATGCAAGAAACGTTCGCCCATGTGATATTCATCGCCAATTAAAGGAGGTGTATGGAGACAATGTAATGGACGAGTCGTCTGTTCGGCGGTGGTGTCGCAACTTCAACATGGGGAGGGGGAACACACACGACGATGAGCGTTCGGGGAGACCGTCTGTCATTACAGACCAACTGGTGAGCTCAGTTGACGAATTCGTGAGGAACGATCGGCGCGTCACAATTGATGACATCTGTGAGCATTTTCCCAATGTTTCTCGAACAATTGTTCATGAAATTGTTAAACACCATCTGCATTATGCAAAAATTTGTGCAAGATGGGTCCCTCGCGTATCTCAATGAGCTGGCGGCGAAGGACTATGCAGCAGGAATACAGAAACTTGTCACACGTTATGACAAATGCCTTAATTTGCTTGGAGATTATGTTGAGAAGTAGTTTAAAGTATCCTCTTTCAAATAAAATTTTTTATGTTTGTTAATATTTACTTTTGTGTCTTTATTTCACGAACGGGTACTACTTTCCGGATGACCCTCGTACTTCATCGTTTGTTTTCTTTTCGGTCCATTTCACCTTCTCCATTCTTTTCCACACCCACATTTCAAAAGCCTCCAGTCTACGTCTATCCTCCTGCTTCAATGACCACGTTTCCGAGCATGTGTATAGCTACGTTTCATATCATTTTTTCATATGTATATATATATATATATACACATATACATAAACACATATGTAGAATTTTAAAACATAGAAACACAAAGAAAGGACACTCACATATGAAGAATGGCCATTCTGACGACGGTCGAGCCGTTGAAACGTCAAAAATACATACAAATGTGAGTGTGCTTTCTATGTGTTTCTATGCTTTCAAAATCTACATCTGAGTTTTTATATATCTGCGCGTCACCGAAGAGCGTTCCATTTCGAAGAAATTATATATATATATATATATATATATGTACACACACACTCCCTGTAGTTCCAATGGGATATATGGACTCCAGAACGAAAGATTTAGATTAACTGAAACTAGTATCTTGAAGAACTAATGATCTAAACAGGAAAAGGATTAAAAAAGTACCACCAAAAGTGTTGAAAAACACTACCTACAATCGAAAATCAACATTGCAAACAAAACAAGATTAACTTCAAGCCATGTGGTAAAGGTGGTTATCCTACCACCTCCTGCCAATTACCCCCGATCCCATCCTAAGGTATTTGGCAGTCATCTTACCTCGCCCTCATAGAAGGAATTAGCGGTAACGGAATCCAATCGTAGCTCTAAGAACCGGTCCCCAAAAATATTTTCATTCGGTGTACCTTCTAAAATAGCTTCTGAGTTTTCACGAGTCTTCAAGCCTATGTAAAGGGTATACCATTGTGGCAATTAGTCTGTAAAAGATTCGTAGTTGGCAAATTTCGGAGGCGCCGCGCGCAAACTCCAAACAAAAAAAAGCGTACCAACAAAACAAAGAAATAAAAGACAACCGCCCCCGTTCCTTATCTCCATAAGCTGGCGAAAGACGAAGGGGGACGATTACATCTGGCGGGAGGCATTAATTCACCTAACAGCCGTGAGTGCTCTTCCTGTCGTCGTTCCAAGGAACCTTCGTATCTACATCTACATTTTCAACTGCCGGTCGCCACCAGGGCGCGTGGTGGTCGGTCACAAGACATTAGTGTAAAAGGTAAAAATTGGCACCCGGAAATATTTTATTCGTGGAAAGTTGACATTGACGTGAGACATTTCATACTGATCATTTCGTTAATACGCAGGGCATAGGCATACCTAATAGACATGCCTAATAAAGTTGAATGACTCCTCTCAGAATTTCCTGTCCGTTCACTTTATCAAAGGGATCGGAATTGTGCGGAGGCTAACATACTGGCTTCCCACCAATAGGGCCCGGGTTCGAATCCTGTTGGCGACAGATATTTTTCAATGGTGTCCCGATCCCTACTTGAGGTGCTTGGTGGAGAGAACTTAAGAGAAGAAAAGAGTGAGTACGAGGTCCGTCGGATGGGAAGTCAGACTGCGGACCACTCGGCGTCTTTCGACAAGAGTAGGCTAATGCCGAAGCCGGGTTTCTATCTACCCTTCATCCTTTCCTGTCCATCCCTAATGGCGCAAATGACCTTAGCTGTTGGTCGCCTCCCCTAAAAAAACTACTGCTACTACTTTATCGTAACAGGCGGCTCTTCCCTGTTAACTCATCAAAAATTATAAATGCTCAAGACGTGAATGGATTGAAACAAAGGAGAGGTATGACGGACGTCATGTCGGTGAGTTATATCTCCCCCCCAACCCCGTTGGGATCGCAAATTACCCCCGAGGAACAGCCGCATACAATTCGAAGGACCGTAACAGTTCGCACAGCCTTATTTCCACCACTTCAAGGGGGGGGAGGCGAAATATGAGAACAAGGGTGAAGCCGGAGATAAATGTTCCATGCTTACGGGCCGAACCGCGAATCCCACCCCCGACTTCCCTGCTTCCGCCATTCGCGAATTCTCACGTCCCGTCAAGGAGAGAGAGCTTCAGGTCGTCCCGCGGGAAGAAAGAGAGAGGAGGAGGAGGAAAAGAAAGAAAGAAAATACGGTGTCGAGATTGCCTTCCCTCCCACAGTTAATTTTGAGAAATTAGCGCGGGGGCTACATGCACGACTCGACTACTAGAACAAAGAAAATTGCATGAATCTACCCGATATATGCACATATTTAGAATTCCTAATGAGTATCTATGTTGATAATATCCATATAAGCGGTTTGGATCAAGAATCGATGTCAATAATATCAATATGTAGAACTTATGTCGAGTGATTGGGAGCCTTGGGAGAAATCGTGGATAAAAGAATTGGGCAAAATTGAGAGAAAATCAGCAAGATTCGTCAAAAAATTTTACAATGAGACGACGAATGTGACGGGTCTTTTTAGAGGAGTTAGGGAGGGAGCCACTTGAGATGCGAAGAGAACAAGAGAGATTTTAAGACTTTTTAGCAGTGCTCAGACACACGAGTTTAGCAAATGACTCCATGGGAATTATTATGGTCCTATAATTGGTTAGATTAGATCACAGCGATAAGATAAGGGAGATTGACTCTAATATGAATGGATAGAAATATTCGTTCTTTCCCCAGAAAATTAGGAATCATAATTGCAAGAAATCAAAGTCAATGTTTTTACAATTGGGAACCAGATTAAACGCTAGTTAAAGGTGTAGTGCATTCGCAGGTGCACCATGTGCTGGTATAAAATAGTTGATTGTATTGGTACTTTAATATTCGTAAGTTAAAATAAACTTTACATGAATATATACCCCTGTGGGGAGGGGACGCATCAGCTTTGTTGTATTTTGTTTTTTGCACGTAGTTCCATTCTATTTTCTGGGTGGTGCCTTAGCACCCCCCTCTACGCGCCCTTGCGGTGGCTTTAGGTATTGTATTGCGTAGATCTATGTAAAGTTTGATGAACACATTGCTTTTATCAGTACTGATTTCAGCTACTAAAAATCGTATCGTTCAAAAGTTAAGTATCGTTAAAAAGTTAATTACTGGACTAATCGAACAAATAATTGTCATAAGGACAGATGTGTTGTTTTGTTTGTGTCCATTTCAAGTGTTTCGATTCATACAATGCTATGCGAAGTTTACGTCTGTTTTTAGACGACATGTACATTGAATTTATTTGGTCGAATGTCAGTCGTCGATTATCGTTTTCAGACCAATGTTCTAATGTACGAGATTATGTGAAGCGTGTCATTGGTGTGCTTGGAGTCATCTCACGGGATTCTACATCCCCCTTTTATCATCATGCCTCTATGAACAAGCTTCTGAGTAATAAGCTCCATCTAAAACTTTTCATTTAGCTTTTCTCTAAATCTTTTATTAAGATTCTCATTATCAATATAAATTTACAGTGTGCGTATATGAAAGAATGAATCATGATTAATAGATCTTAATGAATTTTCACTGCAATTTCAACAATATTTCAGTAAAAAAAACATTTAGTCTGCTTTAATTCTACCTTTTTCTTTATGAGGAACGGGGTAAAGAATATGGGTTTTATTATTATAAGTAACTATTGTTTTGATGGTGTCAATTTTATACAATATTTAAATTAAATTGGCAAGCTTGCAGAGGAATAAAAAA
The DNA here is from genome assembly GCF_022747635.1 of Hetaerina americana. Taxonomy (NCBI): domain Eukaryota; kingdom Metazoa; phylum Arthropoda; class Insecta; order Odonata; family Calopterygidae; genus Hetaerina; species Hetaerina americana. The sequence goes on from NW_027287594.1 coordinate 796,088, forward strand.
ATCTTTAGTTTCAGGCGTGATATGGTGGAATTGGAATAATTTAATTGCCAAATATATGATAATTTATCACAATTTAAACATAATTGCAATACCAACCAGGTGTAAATGTACTATATCATTTTCAAGCCGGGTCGAGTCGGGTATGTAGACTGTTGTACATCGAACCCTGGTCGATAATAAAACAATTTTCTTTAACTGAAGGAAAAGAGCTACTAAGTTGTTAATATGTTTGGAGGATTATTAGATTTTCCTCGAGCGAGAGTAAATGGTGATTATTACATTATATCTTTTAATATTCACAAATTTATTAATTATGACCATTTTAATTTTTTTTAAATTCATTAAACAATATTTTGAGCCTCCTTCGGCTTAAACTATTCAGAAATGGAATTGCGATTGATTTTAATGTGAATAATTATTCGATTAAAAAGAAAGTATCGATCAGTTTGCCAAAACCTAATGAAGGATACCCAGTATTTTTACAAGTCGTGACATTTTCACGCGAATGACTAGAGCTTAGGAAACGCTGGGTCGAACTAGATCGCGTTGCTTGTTGCAATAATTGTGTTCCAATCGGTCCGATGTTAGTTACCGTTCAAGTCTCTTTAATTCATTCTCTCTCTCTCCCACTCTAAAATCGATCACGGAATAGGTCTGCGGAGCAGATTTAATTTGACAATGGGAGAGAAGGGCGGCGGTTCGCGCGCGACACCACCGCAACCTGCGGTCTACAAAAATGTTTGAGACTCGTCTTTCGCCTTTTTTTTTACATGATATACACCCTGAATCGCTTGTTGGTACATTGATTGCCCTCTTCGTCCAATTACCCTCTCGATTGCACTCTATCCGACCGCAAGGTCATTAGATTAATGCAGCAATTTAGTGTTTAGTCACTAGCCGTTAGAACAACGGCGTTAATGGAGTCGATCTATTAAAAAAAAAACAATCTCGTGGGACATATTTCTTTTGCTTTTCATCAAATTCCAAGAAAGTAAATATTAATAAAGTAGGAAATTCATTGGATTACGTATAGAGGTGATGAACGAGAGATATATCCATACATGTACGTCTCATGCTGTTCAACAACAATGATGGAGAGTGGCATAGGGTGTAGCAGCCTATGAGTAGTACACTTAATTTGTATGTATATGCTGCAGGAAGCGCCGATTTCTGCATTGGAAAAGGTAGAGAGAAAGACCAGCGTTTCCAAAAAATCGTCACAATTATTGGGAATCCGAGAATATGACCAACTGGTGGACGAAATTAAACAAATTAACGGACATTTCACGCACGATTTACACTACTAGAAAAACACAAATCGTATGATTTTAACTGAGATCAAGAGGATATAATTTTATCTTCAGTTTGGATTGGTATAAGACCATAAGGTGGCGTTAATGGATGATGAGTTACTAATGGAGAGATGTATCATATATCCATCGAAGAATCCGATACCACAATTGCAAAATACAACATTGACAACAATTCTAACGGGGCACATGCTAATCAGCTGTGATTTAACTGACTCTTGCCTCTCGGAGTAAACTGATGTAGTTTCATGTAGAAATGTTTGTAAAAACCCTCAAGAGAAGTGGTAGTCATCAACATTGTCTATAGTTTAAAATTATTCGAGCGCCAAGCCTAGGTTGACATTGTCATTTCGCCGGTAATAAAATGCCTATGAACGATCTTAAAGCTAAATCCATCAGCACAGAAGTCTTAGTTCGATTTTATTCTATCGGTAAATTGCATTGCCATTTCAATAAAAATTCGTGAAAAAAAACTCGTAATGACATAATAAGCATCCCCTCACGAGCCGTAACCTTTAGCGCATATTTTCGTAATACAGTTACGAATAAACGGTCAATTTTTTGGAATGCAATCTTTTCAACCAAAAAATAAAGAAATCCGGCACACCGAATTCGTGCATTAAATTGAGATTTCGCGTCAGAGCGAACGACTCAATTGGACGACCAATTTTGAAAATACGACCCTTTTCGTGGCAAATGTATATTTAATGAATTTCGTCGATGGCCGGTTTTTTTCCAGAAGAGAAATCAAGTTTGAGCGACGCGGGGGTCCCAAGTTACGAGGGAGCCTGGACAAAAGGGAATGGCGGTCATGAAAGGGTATTCAAATGAATTGAGAGACCGAGTGTGTCCATTTGCCTCGGGGTCGACCATCCCGGACATAAGTTTTAACTCGGAATCTATACTTTACGCTTTATCGACTGCGGATATTTTTATAAAAGGGGCTTCCTGAGTTACCTTGTGCATAAACGTTTTACCTAAAAGTCAGGGTTTTTTTAAGTGGGCTCTTATTGGTCTACTCACTCTCCGATAACAATAAATAGGTCCATTTCAATAGGTGAAATTATCCCACGGGAATAACACAATGGTCAAAATGAAATAGCGCGCTTCTGATATATCATAACCGTTAATAAATCGTATTCATATTCATGAAAAAATTCACGCGTTCAAGCCAGAGACCATCTCAGGAGTTTACGTTATTCAATTAGATTGCGTGCATTATATGCACATACTTACCGCTGCGAGTGTCAATGCAAGGCCTTAGAATTCATGAACTCTGACACAAATTATGGAAAACTGGCTCTTACTCCCTAATTCGACCCCTGTATACAAGTATGTATCTATTTACTGTATGGACCTCTCTCTCTGTTATATGTAAATATATATATATATATATACATATAATTATATATACATAAATATGTACATATATATATATATATATATATATATATATATATATATATATATATATATATTGGGTCGCGGTAGTCCAGTGGGTTCGATTCCCGGGCAAGGCACTCTGGGCACCTGCAGCTCCACCCAAGCTTAAGTGATTTTTCGGGGTACCAGATCTTCCTGGGAAACCATAACCGGCACAGGCACATATACATATATACATATATATGTATACATAAACATATATATGTATACATATGTATACATATACACACACATAAAGTATATACAGTTTCTTCTCTTCCTTGAGAAAGATGGTATCGCCACCGAAAATTCGGAATACGTGTGAGTTCCTTTTTTGTGTTTCTTAGTTTTTGTTTTTGCCCGCTAGCTAGTGGTATCTTGGTGTAAATTATATGTATATATATATATATATATATATATATATATATATATATTTATTTATATAACGTGTTATCTATTTCATTTTTTTGTTCTATTGTGCCGTCTTAATGTTATGTTGCTCTCGTGAGTGTTTCTACATCATCGATATATATATATATATATATATATATATATATATATATATATATATATATATATATATATAATGTATAACACTTAGCACTAGTGGACACAGACAAAAACACAGAAACGCACAAAAAAAGAGAGACTCACTATTTTTCAAATTTTCGGTGGTCGTTGCCACCTTTATCAAGGAAGAGAGGGACAGAACTGCTCTTTTTTTGTGGGTTTCTGTGTTTTTGTCTGTGTCCACTAGTGCTAAGTGTTATACATTATATATATATATATATATATATATATATATATATATATATATATATATATATATACATGTATATATATGCAGACACACCAATCTATATTTATGTACACGATCGTATCTCATTGATGATAATTATCCGAGCATATTGCACGTTCTTAGCGGTCGACGCCTCCCCGTCCAACAGTCGGAACACGATGAGTTGGCATGTGGGGGATTGACAGATGACTTTCACGTCTCGCTTGCTAAGCTTGCATGTATACATTTATTTATTATTCATCCCCTCGGAATATTAATTCAAATTTCCTCAGTTTGGAGGGCGAGCTAAGTCGATCAGCGTGATTGATGTGTGCATGCATTAGTGGGATGGATGGAAACCTCCCCCAAATGATCTCCTTAAATGCCGGGAATTCTCTCCTCCCTCCCCCACTTAGCTACTTCCCACCCCGTGTTGAAGTCGCGCGATTTTTCAATACTCGCCTGGGCCGCTCTCGAGAGATTCGTCGTGACTGAGGGACTCGGGCTTAATGCTCACTCAAGGACCCCATAATTACCGATCCGGATACGGCGAGCATTCCCTTACCATAGTGAAAAGACCGCTCGCTAAAACAGTACGGATATCGGTTCTTGGCGGAGAATGAAATAAGTGACGAAATATCGAGAGTAAACTTGAAATCGTTTCATAGTGTACGTCATATGGAGATAGGATTGGTGCATGTCATGATAGTAAAATCTAAATGGGGAGGTGGTAGTACAGGGGGTAGAACGTTGGAATAATGAGCGGAGGGCGCGGGCTCGATTCCCGGGCACGTCTCTGATCACCCTCAACTTAACCCGAGCTCTGCTTTTTCGGGATACCATAGCCGGCACAGGGAAAGGATATGGCTGACGTGTGAATTACACACGCCGTATAGGACTTAGTACTGGGTGAACTCTACCATCACCCATCAAATTGATCTTAGGGTTGATTACTGTGTTTTAAGGATGCGTCTACCAGTACATCGTATCAACCACTTGATATTTAGTATTCATTTTGTTCCGATGTAAAAGATGAAGAACATTCCAACTTCTTTCATTGCAATTTGTTCTAAAAATCCACAAAGTTACGCTTGAGATATACAAAAATTCAAAGAAGGAATTTCCACCGTAAATAAATACAATTTTAATAAAAATTTCTGAATGAATTTCTCTTATGGCTTAAAAATAGGTGAGTTCCATGCCTCTTGCTTGTAAAACCAAGCTCATATGTAACTATCCACTGTAGTGGATGGATGCCAGAAATATTATCTTTCGACCTGAGTCGGACGGTATATAAGTAGGGCACAAAACTTTTGAAGTACCTACTCCCTTGTTAAACAATTTGGACGGAGTATTATCAGCATAAAAGTCATTCTGCCTTTTAGACTTAAATTTTGAACGACGCTTGACAATTTTTAATACATTTTCTTTGACTACTGCGCACGTCCTCCCAACAAACCCGACTGGGATCCAGCCAGAGGGATTAATTCTCCAGATTCTCCTCAACTTCTATCTTAACCGGCTTAAATCTTCTCCATTCTGTATCACGACCTTATAAACCTCCCAATTCATCTCTCTTTCGTCCATCCTTTTCTGCCTTTTTGTACTTCACTAGGAGAATTCCTCATTTCTCTCACCAAGCGTGAACTGCGAGGTCAGTCGTCTTCCTCTCTGTCTTACGTAGTTACTCCCTCCACTCTTCTCAATGCTCACATCTCAAGATGCGCTCAATCTTTAACATCCTACAATATTGCCTTCAAGATGGGGTGTCGGAAACAAACGGCGCGGCACTCGATGTCGATGGGAGGGAAGATGTATCTCCATATAAACTCGCCCATCAACGCACCTGCGAGAATGAGCATGCAGCATCCTTTAATGTACATTCCAGTTTTTACGTATATTAATTTAGGTTGTTCACATAAACATCTGTATTTAGGATATTAAAGGTAGAAAAAAATATACTATACACAGCTTTTTAAAATCGACATCATAGTTGGCTACACTGTATAGCACACAATATTTTGCATATCCACCACTATAGTGATCAGCATTTTCAAAAAATAGGATGGCGCTGTTCAATGCACAAGGAAATGGTGTGATTAACCCGTTTCCTTTACTCGTGTGATTAAACAAATCGCTCCAATTGAGTGAGAGAGACATGTAGGGATGATGGTGTTATGGATTGGTGTAGAAAATGGACGTTCGTGGGTGCGTTACAGTTCAAAGAAGGCCGAACGTTGTTAACGTGACAGCGAACCCAAGAAACCTCGGTTACGAACCAGCCGGTTTTACCAGCGGGCAAAAGAGTACCCCACATAGGAGCGTATTCGGCAGCTATGGAATAATGCCTTCGACGGTGTGAAAGGTGTACGTATACATGCATATTTTGTTGAACATTATTGAAAATGCATGGAAGAGAAATTTGTATCCCGACAAAACCACTGAAAGTAAGCAATTACGAAAGTTATTTTGTCAACAAAAGCTGAAAAAAACAATAACAATTGAAGAGAGAAGTAAAATGTGAGTGAAAGTGAAATTAGTGAAATCACAACCATGCTTTACAATATATTACCCAACGTTACCATTTTGGAATATACATACCATCATCGCGTTAAATATAAAGATATTTTACTCAGCGCACTTGACGATAATCCTAAGTGTTTATCAAATAACACAAAAAAACAGTTAACTTTTAATGAACTGACGATGAGTCGTAAAGTAAATCTGCAAAAAACTGATTTCAAAGGTCTACGAAATTTTAAAAACGTATTCCAAAATGCAGAGTTAAAAAAATACGTCCATGCGTTGTCCAATCATTTAAGAATAACACAGGGGCTAAGTTCACTTAGTTTCCTGGTGGTCGCAGCATCGGAAGAACGGAAAAGCAGAAGGACCCTATATTCCCGAATATAGGGTCCTTCTGCTCACCCCCCCCCCCCCAGCCACAGCTTCCCACAAATTGAAATAAGCCTTGCCACAGGGCCAATTCCACTCGCGAATATTTAATCAAAGACTGCATTTATCTTTAATACTTGATCAACGACCTACCGTTATATTTTAATGGAAGAAACTGGATTTAAACACCCAATGATAAATCAGGACCACTTCCGCATAAGTAGCGGTAGTTGAAGCTGATTTTCCTCTCTCATACTCCCTCTCTCTCACCATTTCTTCTTCCTGGCTCCTTTCCCTCATTTTGTATACATTATTCATCCCTTAACAGAAACACCCTGAGGGTATAAGGGGATTTTTTCACGTAAATGTATACATATACTTATGAATGTCCATTATTCTATGCGGGCTACTACATCCATTCTGAGCAAACCAACATCTCAATTGAGATGGGCGAGCGAACTATAACGTCGCGCTCGATGGAATTTTATTATCCTCTGAGGCAAAAGGCCTGCTAATCGTTCACTTCCTGGTCACGTGGGAAGGGAGGGGAAACCTGTGGACATCACTTTGGGGTCCCTCGGCGCTACTGAGGGCCGTCCTCTTGTGTTT
>NW_027287594.1:803201-815701 GCF_022747635.1 Hetaerina americana
TTAATGGATGATGAGTTACTAATGGAGATATGTATCATATATCCATCGAAGAATCCGATACCACAATTGCAAAATACAACATTGACAACAATTCTAACGGGGCACATGCTAATCAGCTGTGATTTAACTGACTCTTGCCTCTCGGAGTAAACTGATGTAGTTTCATGTAGAAATGTTTGTAAAAACCCTCAAGAGAAGTGGTAGTCATCAACATTGTCTATAGTTTAAAATTATTCGAGCGCCAAGCCTAGGTTGACATTGTCATTTCGCCGGTAATAAAATGCCTATGAACGATCTTAAAGCTAAATCCATCAGCACAGAAGTCTTAGTTCGATTTTATTCTATCGGTAAATTGCATTGCCATTTCAATAAAAATTCGTGAAAAAAACTCGTAATGACATAATAAGCATCCCCTCACGAGCCGTAACCTTTAGCGCATATTTTCGTAATACAGTTACGAATAAACGGTCAATTTTTTGGAATGCAATCTTTTCAACCAAAAAATAAAGAAATCCGGCACACCGAATTCGTGCATTAAATTGAGATTTCGCGTCAGAGCGAACGACTCAATTGGACGACCAATTTTGAAAATACGACCCTTTTCGTGGCAAATGTATATTTAATGAATTTCGTCGATGGCCGGTTTTTTTCCAGAAGAGAAATCAAGTTTGAGCGACGCGGGGGTCCCAAGTTACGAGGGAGCCTGGACAAAAGGGAATGGCGGTCATGAAAGGGTATTCAAATGAATTGAGAGACCGAGTGTGTCCATTTGCCTCGGGGTCGACCATCCCGGACATAAGTTTTAACTCGGAATCTATACTTTACGCTTTATCGACTGCGGATATTTTTATAAAAGGGGCTTCCTGAGTTACCTTGTGCATAAACGTTTTACCTAAAAGTCAGGGTTTTTTTAAGTGGGCTCTTATTGGTCTACTCACTCTCCGATAACAATAAATAGGTCCATTTCAATAGGTGAAATTATCCCACGGGAATAACACACTGGTCAAAATGAAATAGCGCGCTTCTGATATATCATAACCGTTAATAAATCGTATTCATATTCATGAAAAAATTCACGCGTTCAAGCCAGAGACCATCTCAGGAGTTTACGTTATTCAATTAGATTGCGTGCATTATATGCACATACTTACCGCTGCGAGTGTCAATGCAAGGCCTTAGAATTCATGAACTCTGACACAAATTATGGAAAACTGGCTCTTACTCCCTAATTCGACCCCTGTATACAAGTATGTATCTATTTACTGTATGGACCTCTCTCTCTGTTATATGTAAATATATATATATATATATATACATATAATTATATATACATAAATATGTACATATATATATATATATATATATATATATATATTGGGTCGCGGTAGTCCAGTGGGTTCGATTCCCGGGCAAGGCACTCTGGGCACCTGCAGCTCCACCCAAGCTTAAGTGATTTTTCGGGTACCAGATCTTCCTGGGAAACCATAACCGGCACAGGCACATATACATATATACATATATATGTATACATAAACATATATATGTATACATATGTATACATATACACACACATAAAGTATATACAGTTTCTTCTCTTCCTTGAGAAAGATGGTATCGCCACCGAAAATTCGGAATACGTGTGAGTTCCTTTTTTGTGTTTCTTAGTTTTTGTTTTTGCCCGCTAGCTAGTGGTATCTTGGTGTAAATTATATGTATATATATATATATATATATATATATATATATATATATATATATATATATATATATATATTTATATAACGTGTTATCTATTTCATTTTTTTGTTCTATTGTGCCGTCTTAATGTTATGTTGCTCTCGTGAGTGTTTCTACATCATCGATATATATATATATATATATTTATTTATATAACGTGTTATCTATTTCATTTTTTGTTCTATTGTGCCGTCTTAATGTTATGTTGCTCTCGTGAGTGTTTCTACATCATCGATATATATATATATATATATATATATATATATATATATATATATATAATGTATAACACTTAGCACTAGTGGACACAGACAAAAACACAGAAACGCACAAAAAAAGAGAGACTCACTATTTTTCAAATTTTCGGTGGTCGTTGCCACCTTTATCAAGGAAGAGAGGGACAGAACTGCTCTTTTTTTGTGGGTTTCTGTGTTTTTGTCTGTGTCCACTAGTGCTAAGTGTTATACATTATATATATATATATATATATATATATATATATATATATATATACATGTATATATATGCAGACACACTAATCTATATTTATGTACACGATCGTATCTCATTGATGATAATTATCCGAGCATATTGCACGTTCTTAGCGGTCGACGCCTCCCCGTCCAACAGTCGGAACACGATGAGTTGGCATGTGGGGGATTGACAGATGACTTTCACGTCTCGCTTGCTAAGCTTGCATGTATACATTTATTTATTATTCATCCCCTCGGAATATTAATTCAAATTTCCTCAGTTTGGAGGGCGAGCTAAGTCGATCAGCGTGATTGATGTGTGCATGCATTAGTGGGATGGATGGAAACCTCCCCCAAATGATCTCCTTAAATGCCGGGAATTCTCTCCTCCCTCCCCCACTTAGCTACTTCCCACCCCGTGTTGAAGTCGCGCGATTTTTCAATACTCGCCTGGGCCGCTCTCGAGAGATTCGTCGTGACTGAGGGACTCGGGCTTAATGCTCACTCAAGGACCCCATAATTACCGATCCGGATACGGCGAGCATTCCCTTACCATAGTGAAAAGACCGCTCGCTAAAACAGTACGGATATCGGTTCTTGGCGGAGAATGAAATAAGTGACGAAATATCGAGAGTAAACTTGAAATCGTTTCATAGTGTACGTCATATGGAGATAGGATTGGTGCATGTCATGATAGTAAAATCTAAATGGGGAGGTGGTAGTACAGGGGGTAGAACGTTGGAATAATGAGCGGAGGGCGCGGGCTCGATTCCCGGGCACGTCTCTGATCACCCTCAACTTAACCCGAGCTCTGCTTTTTCGGGATACCATAGCCGGCACAGGGAAAGGATATGACTGACGTGTGAATTACACACGCCGTATAGGACTTAGTACTGGGTGAACTCTACCATCACCCATCAAATTGATCTTAGGGTTGATTACTGTGTTTTAAGGATGCGTCTACCAGTACATCGTATCAACCACTTGATATTTAGTATTCATTTTGTTCCGATGTAAAAGATGAAGAACATTCCAACTTCTTTCATTTCAATTTGTTCTAAAAATCCACAAAGTTACGCTTGAGATATACAAAAATTCAAAGAAGGAATTTCCACCGTAAATAAATACAATTTTAATAAAAATTTCTGAATGAATTTCTCTTATGGCTTAAAAATAGGTGAGTTCCATGCCTCTTGCTTGTAAAACCAAGCTCATATGTAACTATCCACTGTAGTGGATGGATGCCAGAAATATTATCTTTCGACCTGAGTCGGACGGTATATAAGTAGGACACAAAACTTTTGAAGTACCTACTCCCTTGTTAAACAATTTGGACGGAGTATTATCAGCATAAAAGTCATTCTGCCTTTTAGACTTAAATTTTGAACGACGCTTGACAATTTTTAATACATTTTCTTTGACTACTGCGCACGTCCTCCCAACAAACCCGACTGGGATCCAGCCAGAGGGATTAATTCTCCAGATTCTCCTCAACTTCTATCTTAACCGGCTTAAATCTTCTCCATTCTGTATCACGACCTTATAAACCTCCCAATTCATCTCTCTTTCGTCCATCCTTTTCTGCCTTTTTGTACTTCACTAGGAGAATTCCTCATTTCTCTCACCAAGCGTGAACTGCGAGGTCAGTCGTCTTCCTCTCTGTCTTACGTAGTTACTCCCTCCACTCTTCTCAATGCTCACATCTCAAGATGCGCTCAATCTTTAACATCCTACAATATTGCCTTCAAGACGGGGTGTCGGAAACAAACGGCGCGGCACTCGATGTCGATGGGAGGGAAGATGTATCTCCATATAAACTCGCCCATCAACGCACCTGCGAGAATGAGCATGCAGCATCCTTTAATGTACATTCCAGTTTTTACGTATATTAATTTAGGTTGTTCACATAAACATCTGTATTTAGGATATTAAAGGTAGAAAAAAATATACTATACACAGCTTTTAAAAATCGACATCATAGTTGGCTACACTGTATAGCACACAATATTTTGCATATCCACCACTATAGTGATCAGCATTTTCAAAAAATAGGATGGCGCTGTTCAATGCACAAGGAAATGGTGTGATTAACCCGTTTCCTTTACTCGTGTGATTAAACAAATCGCTCCAATTGAGTGAGAGAGACATGTAGGGATGATGGTGTTATGGATTGGTGTAGAAAATGGACGTTCGTGGGTGCGTTACAGTTCAAAGAAGGCCGAACGTTGTTAACGTGACAGCGAACCCAAGAAACCTCGGTTACGAACCAGCCGGTTTTACCAGCGGGCAAAAGAGTACCCCACATAGGAGCGTATTCGGCAGCTATGGAATAATGCCTTCGACGGTGTGAAAGGTGTACGTATACATGCATATTTTGTTGAACATTATTGAAAATGCATGGAAGAGAAATTTGTATCCCGACAAAACCACTGAAAGTAAGCAATTACGAAAGTTATTTTGTCAACAAAAGCTGAAAAAAACAATAACAATTGAAGAGAGAAGTAAAATGTGAGTGAAAGTGAAATTAGTGAAATCACAACCATGCTTTACAATATATTACCCAACGTTACCATTTTGGAATATACATACCATCATCGCGTTAAATATAAAGATATTTTACTCAGCGCACTTGACGATAATCCTAAGTGTTTATCAAATAACACAAAAAAACAGTTAACTTTTAATGAACTGACGATGAGTCGTAAAGTAAATCTGCAAAAAACTGATTTCAAAGGTCTACGAAATTTTAAAAACGTATTCCAAATGCAGAGTTAAAAAAATACGTCCATGCGTTGTCCAATCATTTAAGAATAACACAGGGGCTAAGTTCACTTAGTTTCCTGGTGGTCGCAGCATCGGAAGAACGGAAAAGCAGAAGGACCCTATATTTCCCGAATATAGGGTCCTTCTGCTCACCCCCCCCCCCCCCAGCCACAGCTTCCCACAAATTGAAATAAGCCTTCCACAGGGCCAATTCCACTCGCGAATATTTAATCAAAGACTGCATTTATCTTTAATACTTGATCAACGACCTACCGTTATATTTTAATGGAAGAAACTGGAATTTAACACCCAATGATAAATCAGGACCACTTCCGCATAAGTAGCGGTAGTTGAAGCTGATTTTCCTCTCTCATACTCCCTCTCTCTCACCATTTCTTCTTCCTGGCTCCTTTCCCTCATTTTGTAAACATTATTCATCCCTTAACAGAAACACCCTGAGGGTATAAGGGGATTTTTTCACGTAAATGTATACATATACTTATGAATGTCCATTATTCTATACGGGCTACTACATCCATTCTGAGCAAACCAACATCTCAATTGAGATGGGCGAGCGAACTATAACGTCGCGCTCGATGGAATTTTATTATCCTCTGAGGCAAAAGGCCTGCTAATCGTTCACTTCCTGGTCACGTGGGAAGGGAGGGGAAACCTGTGGACATCACTTTGGGGTCCCTCGGCGCTACTGAGGGCCGTCCTCTTGTGTTTTGCTTTCAATTATTTCCCAAACCAATCCCAAGCAGTTTTGGGATTGAGGAAGTTGCAACGAGACGTCAAGAATGTGTAATTTCTATTTAAAAAATCCTGTATTATTCAGGCGTGATACGGTGGAATATCATAATTAATCAAAAATAGGCAATTTTCCACAAAATATTTTGTGGAAAATTGCCATTTTTTTATTTTTTTAATCAATAAAAAAGGTTCTTAAGGTTTAAAGTTTTCATAGAAATATAAATCGATAATACATAATATTATCAATGATCTTATGGCAATGGAAGCCTGCCATCAAAAGAATTGTGGGTTAATGTTGCAGGAATATATTTCATTCTCAAGGAAAACTCATATCATGTACGAAATCATGTAAAAGTTGTGCTTGTGTTAACATGACAGTACTCCCCCTGCGCATTTCGCGACCAGATACGATAAAAATATACCCTTCTTAAGCATTCTTCAGAGGTTCTCATTATTTTTTTAAAAAGGCGCTCCAAAACTTATTTTGGACAACTTCTGGGGTGCCAATTTTTTAAAATATGCAATTTATGCTGTTTTTTTAACTAAAAATTAATTAATATCATTTTAAAAAAACACGGGCAGTGGCTGTCGTTTCAACACTATTGCAACTCATACATAATTTCACACCTTTATAAGGATTCAAAATCCATGAAAATAACACGAAGGTAACGAGGCACTCAGGAAATCCGGAGATTAGCATAAGCATTAACGGTGTGGGGAATTAGCTGGAGAATGTGTAAAATAAGTGATATACATCGGAATTATTTTTACAAAAAGACAGGAAATATAGTTGATAACTTTAAAAAAAGAACTAGGTTGGGTAGGACTTTTTACAAAGAGAAAAGAATTAGACGATATGAACCCCAAGTAAAGATGTACGTAATTGAAACACTGGTGAAAATTATATCATTGAGAATAGTGCTATGAGGCTCGGAAAATTGGTCGTTGAGGTAAGATGATGAGCGTGATTGGAGGCTTTCGAAATACGGAAAAGGCAGGGAACGGGAAAAGTGGAATGGACGATAAGTAAAGCAAACGAAGAAGTTCTAAGCAAATTGAGAAGGGAGGTGAGAGTTGGGAGAAATACAAAGAATGCCCGAAAGATTGATGCAGGGCTGATATACTACGTAGAGGGGTGACTGCTAGGTCAGTTTTGTGGACGTATATGAAGAGAAGAAGCACATCAGATGGAATGAAGGATGTCAGGCAGCATACGAAGTTTTTTTAGATTTTAGAGTACGCATATCTAGTATGGGACCCTCATGAAGAAGGACAAATCAAAAAACTGGAAAAGGTACAAAGAAAGGCTGCCCGATATGTACTGGGGAAGCATAGGAGGATGGAGAGTGTGTCTGACATGCTAGAAATGCTGGGCTGGGAACCTCTACAAACTAGAAGGAAAGTAAGCAGACTTTGTGGAATGTTCCGCATTCTGAAGGGGGAGAAAGCTTGGGCAGATCTTAGGAAAGAGGCGGGGAACCCAAATTTTATAGGGAGAAATGACCACAAATTTAAGGTAAAATGCCGGGCACAGAGAACAAATTAAAAAAAATTTTTCTTTTCTTCATTGAACAATTGTTGTTTGGAACACCTTACCTGCAAAAATATTCAAGCCCTTTCCTAACAGTGTGTATACTTTTAAGAAAATATGTGAGGAATGTATGTAATAATTTGATTGATGTGTGGTGTATTGTATTATATGTAACAGCTTAATTTTTTTTAATTTACCTTTTTTTTCTGTTGCTGATTGATTGATGTAAATGAGGTGGGGATTTTCTTGTTTTGTGAAAGAGATTTGTGTTTGGAAGTTTCCTTTGAGTGTAATTTTGTCTTTATCATTTATTATCTTTTGTGTGCCACCTGGCACTGTCTATCAGCACATGTGTATTTTTAATAATAATAATAATAAAGTTGAAAAAGGGTTTTCTGCCATGCAGGGTGTTGGAGTATACTAGTCTTCATACAAAGTACCTAGAAAGACCCTCCTGGATGCATAAAAAATATACCTTGACCGGTAGTCTAATCTTAATATTTTTAATTTTTTTCCCTCTCAAACCGAATCAAGATTTGTGATTTTGTTTTCCCTTGTGGCTGGTCAATCCAAACGATCCACTGGATAAAATAACTCTAGGATTAAGGAGAGGTGACTTGACAGAATGTATCGAATGATCAACCTTCCGACATTGTTCTCTCTGACAGTAAACGTATGATTGCGATCTTGAACGGTGACCTCAGGTGCAATGAGGCTGAAAATATTATTACAATCATGTCCGGAACAAAACGCAGCCCGCATTCGCTTTTGAAAAACGAGCAACTCGAAAACCAACCCATTTCCTCGGAGGGAGTTCATAAAATTATTAAATCCCCTTCCATTGTTTCGGAGCAAGTGGCCTTGGGAGGGAGAAAAGGAAGGAACGGTGGTGTTCCACGTGAAAACCCAGTTATCAAAAGCACAGATCTCACGTTTTTACGGTTGGCAACGATATCTCTTAATTCCACCGATACATAAATACGTCGAGCAAAGACGCCTTTTAGAGGCACCCCCGCGCCTTCATATGTGCCACCATCATGTTTACATTCTCAACTCGACGCCAGAAAAACTATCAAATGATAACATCTAGAAAAAACAAACTCCAGGAATATTATTGGGTCAATCACAAATCATGTGTTTATGCTAACACACACTTCGAGAAGTCATTTTTTTCAAGCTATCCCAGTCAGTAGGTTTACCACGTGCTAACTTAACACAAACTGTATATGGAAACACCCCAGCGCTTTGCCACGGATGACGAGGTGAAAGAAGCAGATGAAGACTGCTTATTCTCACCGGCGGTAGACTTTGATGAATGTTTAAACAAAAATGGGAACTATATAGAAAAATAGAAAAAAATTTTAGGAATTAAATTTTTAAAAAATTTGAAAAAATCTGTGATGGTTTATTTTTTATAAAAAATCGGACCTTAATATCCGAATGATCCTCGTACAACTCACATTGAAAATATATTTGGAGCAAGCGGTGAAGTGATGTTATGGGATATGCATAGGATTCTTTAAGGCCAGGAGTTAGCTGTATTAAACCAGAGAGAGAGCAAGTATTTTCAATTTCACGATTTTTTATCCTTTCAGAATGAAAAAAAGAATTCGCAGACCTTCGGTAAGAATTTAACGTTTTTTGAAACCATCTATCTTTGAGATGATCATGATTGGTATTACTAATATTAACATTTGGTTGAGGCGTTACTTATTTTAATTTAAAATGAGGTCATTTATAGAATATGTAATGTTATGATATATTTTTAGTCCCATTATTTTTACATAATTTCAAATATTTTTTTACAAATTTCCAAATATTTTCTATTATTTTTACCGTCGTAATTTTTCCTAAATCAATTTTACAAGCTTTTAGGGAAGTATGAAAATAAGAACAGCGTTTTTTTCGGAAATCGGTTTGCGTGTGAACTCATTCGCCAAGGAAAATATTTATTCACTTATTGGAGTACACCAAGAGGTGGAAGGGTTCGTGCCCCCACCTGTGAGTATTTTTCCATATATCTTTTATCTTGCACATTAGAACTACTTTGATTTTTTACCATAACACTAGTACAAAAATATGCGACAGCTAATAATAAGTAATATAGTAAAAAATCATCAACTGTATTGATTTTCAATCGAACGGAACATACTTTCAATGAAAATAAAAATAATGGAGTAGATGCACAACACTGAGACTTAGGGAATGTGCTCTCATTCAATATTAAAAAATTATTCCCCATAGACAGACACACCGTCTGCCGAGTCTCACTGCACGGAGCGAATAACCAATGAAGCATCGGTAACCGTAAAATGAAAAAATATTTACTATATATCCGACGAATGCTTAGTCTTCTCAAAATATCCGCCAGATTAAATCCTGCTTTAATGCAGTGATGGGGAATTTGCAATAGCAGCAGTAGTTTTAAGGGGAGACGACCGACAACTGAGGTAATTTGCGCCATTAGGGATACACAAGAAAGGATAAAGGATAGATAGAAACCCAGCGTCGGCATTAGCCTACTCTTAACGAAAGGCACCAAGGAGTCTGCAGCTTAACCTCCCATCCGTACTCACTCAAAGTGCTCTCCACATAGCACCTCAAGTAGGGATCGGAATACCACTGAAAAGAATCATCCACCTCCGTGATTCGAACCCGGTTCTTCTGGTTGGGAAGCCAGTACGTTAGCCACCGCAACATCCCGGGAATTTAAAATAAGTTTGATCATAAGAAGGAAAATCCGCGGAGGACGGCGCGAAAAAGTGATCAGGTAATTGGGAAAGGTTTAATAACTCAGAAGCCTGACTGTGAGGAAAACAGACAGAAAAATTTAAGATGAGTGAGTGGCAGGGGAATATCAATTAGGCATTTGGTACGAAATGTCGTAGGAAACTCGCGAAAAGGTTGGGGACTACTTAGAGTGAAGGCGGGGGGGGGGGGGGGGGGGTATGATGCTGGTAGGTAAGAGGAGCCGCAATAAAAACCAATATTATGGTTTGGCTCCTGACTGCGTTTGATGAATGAAAACCGGATGAGAGTCATGTCGAAGAACGGTGATGGAGGGGAAAAGAGATGAAATTGAAAAGGAATGTGATATGATTGTACCCAATTAAATTGGACAAATTTATGTATTTTATGGGACGTAAAAGTTATGAGCGCTTTTTTCTTGGAATGTCTCCCCTTATGGTAACTGGGAATGTCCATTAAAATAGGAGGGAGAAAATTGCCAAGGTGAACATCGACTGCGAAAACCAAACTCATACATACCCTCCATCTCTGCTTATTCTCCTCTCACCACTCCGATGAATGGATTTCAAATGTTATCGATACGAAACTCAATCAATCCGGTTTTCACTCTGCGGTATCACGCGCATAACTCTTAATTTTTCACCGTCGGAGAAACATTTTCTATGAGAAAAATGGCACCCAATCCAACACTTACTCGAGCAGACATTTTTGTGAGCGCAAACTCTATAATTACTTTTAAAAAATATTATCTCCGGACGCAAAAGAATAAACCATTTAGTAAGACGCGCGTAATTACCACTCCTTTTAATAACTACTCGCCAAGATATAGCTAGTTATTTGCAGTTCGACCTGAGAAATGCTAATTCCTTCGCCATTAGACCCTCATCAACGTGTGTAAACGTCCAACCACTCCTACCTTAACTTGATTACGAAAAGTAAAGCAATGATGACAGCCTGTCAACCTTCCCCCCCCCCCCACAGCTCTATTTATCTTTTGATGAGATTCGAGATTGCTGGAATCATTTTAACATTAGGCATTAAAAGACATTCAAGTATGTGCCAATTCAATTGTTTTCCCCCAAGAGAGCTACGAATTGTTTTCCCACATTCAGGAGAAATTGTTTTTTTTTCCTTTGCTCATCTAAATGCAAAATTTCCTGTCAAGAGAGAAATATTCTATTATTAAATTAAATGACAGCTTAATTTGGGGCTAGGCCAGCGAGTTATTTAGAGAGTTTCCCGACTTTTCTGCCACTGTTTCTGAAAGGTTTTGCTTGATTGTCGAGATGTCTGCTTCCGTGCTAGATGCTAGTGCTAAAAAATAAGCTAACATATGAACAACTAATTTATGGTAAGACTTTGCATCTATTCTGCTTCACCATAAAAAAAGCATCAAATGAGATATGTCCCCAGAGTGAATTTCTCCAAACTGACCTGTGCTCTTTTCTTAGGGAGTTAACGTAATGATTCAGCAGGCGAACATAAGCGGAGGGTTATAGTACCATAATCTGTAAATACACATGCCGGATTAAAAAAAATTGAAGGTAGGTTCAGCAAGTTTTTCAGTAATCAGTTGTGAATCTTCAGATGACGTATTGAGGCGAATAGAACCACTCAGTGGACGAACTGAATAGCACCAACAAGTAGATGTGGAGGTATGCAAGAATGACACTCAAGAGGTCTCAAAACTCAATCGTTCTTTTGGGTCAGCGACGTGTACAGTTCAAAGTGAACGGCTCGCTTCAAGAACTATTCGTCGGTCCATTTTTTCAAGTCTGCTCCGGTAGAGGCCCAAGATTGACAAAATTCGATGCTTCCAATGTTTATAAGTCATTATAACGATGCTCACAGGATTCAAATACTATAAGTTTCTGACGGAATGAAACCTGTCTATAAGTTTGTGGGGAGATTTAGCTGATTAACATGCAGAATAAACTGATTGACAAATTCAGAGGCAATAAGTATTCTGTATGAAAAAGAATGACGATTTATAAGAACGATATATCATTTTTATAGATAGATATGGTTTTATCGATAAATCATTTTACATTAACCATCGAGAAAACACCAGAGGAATATAGAAGCAACAGACGGAGTAAAAGCAAAATAGTAACGAAGAACCAGCCGAATAACGAAAACATAGCAAAAACAGCAAGAAAAAAGATGAGGCGGGAGAAAAATGAGAGAAGTAGGAATACAAACGACGGAAGAACGAAAAACAACGGAAGAACGAAAAACAACGGAAGAACGAAAAACAACGGAAGAACGAAAAACAACGGAAGGCCGAAAAAAAACGACATAAGAACGAAAACACAAGCCGGGGGGGGGGGAATAAAAGAAGAACGAGGAAACAAGAGACGAACGAAAATAAAAACGGAAGAACGATAAACCAAATGATAGCAGAGGAGGCGATGAAAGACGTGATTGTGCGCAGCAACGGATAACATAAGAGCGCGAGTGTAGGAGAAGGGGTAAGGGGCGATGATGCTGCAGGA
>NW_027287594.1:818201-823201 GCF_022747635.1 Hetaerina americana
TCTCAATCCGTCAATTGCTCCCGGCTCATCAGGTACCTGAAGATGACGCTTGAGCGTTGAGCGAAACTAGATCTACGTAAATCAAGGACAGTGGAAAGATACATTGTATTCTTCATTTAATAAACTCTCAATCTTATCTTACTATCCTTATTCTTATAATCCGCTGCTCTTGATTCTTAAAAGCGGTTGGTCGTTTGTACCAGCCAAATAATTTTTCCTGCTTACTTCTTTCTATCGCTAGGATGTTTTTCCCTAGGTAAGAAATACGTCATCTCCATGCAACACTATACCAGCCGCATTCCGCCGATCAACCTCCAGAAAGACAGATAAGATCTGCATAATAAGTACCACAAGAAAATCCCTATCCTTCCGGAGAATTTCTCTATATACATCTACAATCGTATCCTTTTCTCTGTGTAATGAAAGATATAAAATAATAATACTTTTGCATTAACAAATGAAACTAGGTTCACTCATGAAAATGTCAAGTTTTATTATTCCATAACATTATTAATTTCTAATTAACCTATAACCTAACCCTAACTCAAATCCAATGTCGACCTTACTAAAAGCGATTTATAAATATTATCCTTCCGTCACGTTATAGCTTTCAAATCAGAGAATGCTATATCACGACCAAAGCGGTCATGACATTTGAATAAAAAATATATACACGCATGTATAAAGCACTAAGGAAATTTATCCACACGCACACATACATACATACACAATGGCGGAATAATTCGTTAAAAATAACTGTCTAACAGTTGAATCACAAATCACGACCGCGTTTCAAGAGCAGCGAACAAGCTATACCGGCTTAATTGTTCACGTTAATGAGATAACTGTTCTGCCACTCGCATTTGAACAGTTAACTCATTCAATTGCGCGGGTTCAATTCACGCGACATCGGGGCACTCGACAGAGTGGGTGGGTGGGGGGGGGAAGGGAGGGAAGTTAAAAAAAGGAAGTGGATGTGCGGGAGAGGCAACCACTCTTTCCCACGTGACCTTCCACATTCGCCACAATTGGCCAATCAACCCTAATTTATAAAGGAAGCGTCCGCAGTCTTAATTTTCAAATCCTGGGGCACATTGAAATTCATGAAGCTAGATTTAAAACTGCTTTATTTTCACAAAAAAAGATAAGTGGCCTGCAACTCACAAAGCTAGAACATTTTTGAATTTTTCTCCCTAAAGAGCGAGAACCTTTTGGTAATATTTTTTAATGCCTAATAATAAATTTGGCGCAAAAAATGTATAAAAATGAATACTAATTCGAAAAAGGAATTTCATATTCCGTTCATGTTGCTGTACCAACGTTAATGCCTTACTTGAAGATTTGCTTAGCCATAAACCTACTGCTAGGTATATCTTTCAGTAAATAGTGTATATATATTCTTTATGATTATTATTATTATTCTTTGAAATTCCAATAAATATTGTTCGCGACAATGTTGGAAAACGTTCTTATTGTTTATATTTCTATGATTCGACTGTGGCAAATCTTGATCGTATTTTTTTTACCTTGATTAATGGTAATTTCATTATTTTCCCAAACAATAAATAATTAATTTTGTTATAGAGGAAACTTGGGTCGGAGAAATTTGAAACTGTTAGACAGAGTGAAATCATTCATATTCAACCATTTTCTGGACCTCCTTTTTAGGAAAAAAATGAAAAATGTACTTGCTTGTACAACACTTTACAACAAGCACTTGTACAACACTTTAAGTTGATTCGTGAAGCAATCATATTTTACGAAGCTAATCTCACGCACAATGAGAGAGATTTTCATTTTATTTTGCACGTTTCGATACGTGGAAAAAAACTCTCTGGAATTTTTGTGGAACTGATGATATTTGTATATTGTCAATACATGGCGTTTTATTTTAATATGGTTGCTGGTCCTTCTTTATCCTAATAAAAATTTTGATTCACGAGCATCATTTAGCCAGGGCACTTAAAAATTTTTCTCTCAACTAGCCAACCTTTCAAAATCGCTATTTATGTCGCCCGGGAAAACTTTCATCACCGATGAACGGCTTCAGACTTTTAGGACCAAATAGAAATATACAAATTTTCTTGAAGAAACGAAATGTGTGAACTTGAGGGAAGCATACGTAAATATTATAAATAGAGAACATGGTTGTGAGAAAACATAAACCGGGGATCGAAAGGGAGGATAAACAGATGAAAGACAGCTGTGGACATGGCTTAAACAGAGGAGAGAAATTTATGCGGCGTGAATTCATAAAAAGAGCTTTGATAGTATAGCAACAACGCCACCTGGATGTCGTCAACATCACGATCAACTCTGATTTTTGTTTCAAATAAAAATACAAAGCGGTAAAAAGATGTTTTTCGTAAAAGTTTACCTTTCCTAAAGTAAGTTTTGATATGCATCTCATCTCACCGTCGATACATGGGTTAATATCCGTTATCTAGCGATTAAGGTAGGTTTTGCAGGGATTTAAGTTACCAAACGGTACAGCGACAAATCCCTTGTTTCTCCTAACCAGACAAAACCCGACACCCCACACTACAACATTACACCACGTCATTACGTCTGACGTTCACACTGTTTCCTGTTGCAATGCTTTTTAATCCAACCAACGGTTTGTAAGGGCAATGATATTCTATTAATTGAGTGTTATTTTAATCCAATATTGCGGCGATTCCACCAGTTCGGAATTTTAATGAGATTTCACGCCCAAAAGATGCGAAATATACAATAAATCTTTCGTTTGAAAGTAGCCAGGAACAAGGCGTCGTGACGTTCCCGCAGAGGAAACAAAAAGAAACTGCTTTCTCAAGGTACAAATTAGTCATCAATATTATTGGGCAGCGCCGTGCGCTGGCGGGTGAAAGTACGAGCCTAAAAAAAAATGACCTCTCCCTTTTGACATTTTAAAACTGTACAAAAAAAAGGTCGACCCGCCCATAGAGATTGCTTTCCTTTCGCGCCTCTCTTCCCCCTCCCCTCATTTGCATCGCCTTTCCACGAACAAAACGAGAAATAAGGACCGTATTCCAAAGCGAACTACTTTTATTTTACTAATCGAACTAAATTATTTTAACGGGAGTAAAAAAATTTTTTTTAACATTATAAAAAATTTAGTATTTGTTTTCTGACGAAAGAACTACTCACCAAATTGATTCTTTCTTTCGAGATGAGCGTCGAAACAACACGGAAGACTTGACACAGAAGATTGAATTAACGTTGAAAATGGCGGCGTAACGGAAATTGAACGGTTATTTTGGAAAGGTGGATAAGCGGCGTTAAACGGCCGTGAAAATTAACGCAACTCGTCCAACGGCTCGCGGGGGAAATGAATGAGATCGCTTCAGAGCAGATAAACTCATTTCCTCACCGCTATTTAATGAGTACATTCAAGTCAAGTCACGACGGCGTCAAGTTGCGAGGCGAACAGAACATGCAACTCTCACTTGTATATTCACGGAATGAAAGCCGTGCGAATTTGAGAAAAATTAGACATTCTTAACTTTACAGCACATTGAAACTGACCATTATTCATTTTATTGATGGTTTTTCCGACCTGACACATTGCCATTAATGGATGAAGGAAGCCTTTTCTCTTGGGTTGATTGCCAAAAATTTCAAAGGTATTTCAACAAACTGCAAATAGTTTCGGTCGTCAAGTCGCCCTGTTTGGGATTCAACGGAACTGCCATTTCTAAGTGGTTCAAATACCCGAATTCGCATACATATTTTTCGATCGCTCCCAACTGGCGGCCTACTTCCTCCAACGGTCGGATCCTCATATTTCCCTTCTGGGAAACGTTTAGATACGCGCCGACCCTCATGTAAGCAAACAGCTTTCCCATTTTTCTGCTTTGACGCCACTGCCAACCAGATGGCGCTGGGGACTGAGGCTGACGAACGAATAGATAAAATAAGAAACGAAGAAATAATTGAACACAGAAGAAAAAGTAGCAGATGAAAAAAATATGAGCGTGAAGAAGAACCAGCTCAGATCAAGCTGAGGTTTTATGTTGACCAAGTCCCAACTACTAAATACGCAGAGATTAGGAAACAATCCGTGAAAACATTCGTGCGCTGTAAAAACACCATGGATCAGATACGTGGACAACTGGAAGAACGAACAAAAGAAGAGAAGTATCCGAAACCTGGGGCTGGGAGAGAATACTCCCATATCCACACAATACCTCGCAAGCAGCCGCGAGGGAGTATGGCGGCGGGTGTTAGGGCATCCTGGAGTTAAGATCAAACGGAGCATCAAACAGAGAAACGAGAGAGCATGCAGAAGAGTAGAGGAGGAAAAGACGAAATGGATATTGATTAAGAAAAGCAGTGGTATTGAGCACACACTTAAAGACATTTTGAATTAGTTATGAACGTGTAATAGAAGGGTAGAAATGATTAAGGGACAAATACATAGGCTTAGTTAAGGAGGAAAAATGAATGCTACGAGTATGCATTTGTTTCGCTTAAACCCTTCCACTTATTGCAGAGTACATTAAACGTGTGTTTAACGCTTGAGTTCCATTATCTAGGAAACGACTAGATTCTACATACATGATGAGGCGTTGAAACCCATGCAGCGTAATATAATAAGTAGCGTAGTAAAAAATATGTTCTACATCCATGTAATTGCGTTCCACCAAAAGGTATTTTATGAGCGAAGAAATATTACTTATATCAGTCAGGAGTGGGTCTCATTCACTTTGTAATGGTGGTCAAATGAGGCAATAATAGCCCTTCATAAATTCAATGTCGTTTGACCTAGAAGGTTTGTTGCTCTAAGCAAAAGCTGCTACCGTTTTCGATTTCGTCAAATGTACAATTCCAAGACTCTTCTCTCTCCCCCCTTCTTTCACGTAACGCGCTCCCGGAGACATGGTCCAGCCCCCGCCGGTGTTTTTCTCTCTCACACCCACCCCTTTTGCCCTCATCCCACTCCAGATCCTCGACCAACAATCACCGCGCGCTGCCCGCTCGAGCGTGCGTTTCCCGCC
>NW_027287594.1:828201-833201 GCF_022747635.1 Hetaerina americana
TACTGTCCAACCTAAACTTCCTCAAGGTAAAAAAAGCATACTTTATAAACCTATGAAACGATTAGTTAAAATTATAAGTTCACATAGCCAATAGATGGCAAAGCGATAATCTCCAAATAAGTATTTGTTACCGATAAGGAAATTAAAACTTTAAAACAGACTGTGGGATATTTGAAAGACGGAGAGGATTTTTTTACCATTAATATAAAACATTTATTTAAAAAATAGAAATATATTTAATTTGCAATGTTCTCGAAGAAATAATCATCGGATATCAATAAAACAAATGAACGTCTTTTTGCCATGAACGGTACGATTTCAGTTCATAAAGGGAGGTGTTTATAACGTATATATATAAATATATATTAAAAAGGTGTTTTTATTATATATATTATATAATAAAAATATGGAGGCAGGAAAAGTGGCTGAGGGGGGTATTGACCGGCAGCGGGATGTTGAAGACTGTAATTGAGGGGAGAATGTTAGGCAAACGAGGAAAGGGAAGGAACAGGATAGAGATGTTGGACGGGATGAAGGGAGGAAGAAAGTACTCAGAGCTGAAGAGGGACCTGATGTAGAGTAGGATGTTGCGTTTTGCTAGGGGCCACAATTTATTTAATTAATAATTAAGTCCATCCAAAAACCTACCTTAACCGGTAGATTACCTAATAATAATAATAATAAAAATATTATATAATATACATAATAAAAATAAATAAATAAATAATGGGTCAAGAAATCAAGCTACATACTGGGGTGGAAGCAGATACTAGGCTCATCGTAATATATATTAAGACTAGTTGAAGGGTGGTCGCTTGCATTATGTAAGCCGTTAAAATCAATGCGAAAATGAACGACAGTACTCAGGTTTCCGCGCTCGGTAGAACAATTAGATCGCTAAAAATCTCACTGTCAATAGCGCATATTGTTAAATTTTTATTTAGATACGCCAAATGACGGTAATAATTTAATATTTCCTTCTTTTGGGCGTATTTCAGTCAAAGTCCCGAGACTGTCACTCTTTTATTTGATGTTTTTGACGAATTCCGGCATTGGAATGCAATATAACATTCATCAAACAAGTAATGACGTGTCAAAGACAACAAGAAGTATACGAGAACATGAAGAGATCACCGATGGAAGAAATAGATTGGGGAGAGAGACGAAATCATCCTTAGGATTAATGATGAGTGTCATAGCTGATGGCTGATTACGCTATGGAATTAATTCATGATACCAGTGTCATTTAATGCTACATTTTCAATTCATACACGAGGGAATGCAAGAGTAGTTATAAATTTACATGGACGGTTATAATAAAATGTATCGTGAAGGAGGAGGGGGTGTGAGAAGAAATTAAACGTGCGTGAAAAAACGAAAGGAAGGGTACACGAAGATAGTACATGTATATAAATGTAAATGCAAGAGAATAAAAACGAAGGATTACAGTTACCAACGGAGAACGGAAGGAAACCTGACACTTATAGTCGGGAATTGTCGCAGGTGAGGGTGAAGAAACGAAGCCTTACCACCTGGCGCATGCAATGGCGGCTTTGGCGCGCATTTCATTTGTTATCCCCACCATTCGAAACATTTCCTGCTTCAAATTCCCAGGAGCATATTGACAAGTTGGTTGCCATTAGCGACGAAGGTTAAATTGGCCCATTTTCGCCACCATGTGAATCTATACTGATATCGCATAGATCCACATGGTGGATCTAAGCGATCAAAGCGCTCTTATTAGAACTACAGGTCGTTTTGGGAAACAAGCCGGAAAATTAAACAGGCGATTCTACTTCTTCTAGTCGTTCATTTCCACAAAAATATTAGAAATAATTATTCTATCGCTTCTGCATAGATCGTATTGGTACCACAAATGTTTCCTACCCACACAAAATTATTAAAATGTCTCGTGAAAATTCTGAACGTCCATACATGTGATGCTCCCTGTAACACCCTGAAGGGTTTTTTCCAAGTGCAACTCTTTTGATTTTTTTTGTCTCTCATATTTTCGCGCTTATATTATCTCCTTCGTTTTTATTCGATTGGTGACGCAACTCCATCGCTCAATCCGCATTAAAGAAGTTAGGGACGCATTCATCTAACTATTCACTACGCCCAGGATTTTCAATTTTTTTAGTAGTTCCTTTGAGACATTTACGCCTAGTCATTTAAGTCACTGCTGAAATATAGACACAGATAGGCTTCCTGTCTCATAAAACTAAGCGATGGGGCCGTAAACGCAATGGAATAACATTAGAAAAAAATGTATATGTTGACTTTTTTGTACGTTTGGACGATATTCGCAAAAACTGGAATCCAATTTTCCAGTGAAAAAAAATGTTTTTATAAAATACCAATATATGTAAACCCTTGACCAGTTTTATGCTTGATTATGATAAAAACAATGACGTTTGAATAATATTATATATATATATATATATATATATATATATATATATATATATATATATATATATATACCACGATTGTCCAGAAAAACTCATACGAGAGGCACAATAATGGGCTGACACAACATAACACAAATAGAAAAGAATAGACACATATAAAAGAACACTTACACGGTAAATTGTTCGAGCTTTCGGCCCTCTCAGGGGCCTTCTTCAAGAGAGACTGAAAATATGCTATGGATCAGGAGAGGGGAAAGAGTTATGGGCGTGGAGGGGAGGTGTGGAGGGGAGGTGTAGAGGGAATGCTGGGAGGGAAATTAAATATGGCGGTTAAGGGTGGGAATTTTAAAGGAACGGAAGGATAGAATGTAGGCGGAGAAGGGCGGAGTAGAATTGCCAAACCTTGCCAATCTACACCTTGCACTCCTCAAACGCGGTTACCCAGAAAAGTTGCTACGAAATAAAATCCACCGTTCCACCCGACCACACACACCACACAATAACAAGCCCACATCTGACGCAGGACTCAACCTTTGCACCACCTATTACCCCGGATCACACAGACTGAAAACCCTCCTTAAAGAACTGTTTCCAATTTTACATGACAATGACGCGACCTCATCCTTACTACCCCAGTGCCCATCTATCGCATACAGACGACCCGCCAATCTCAAAAACCTTCTGAGATCCACCAACCCTTTGGCGCCCCCCCGTGACAAATTTCCCAATATTTCCCCAACTTGCAACCGCCCCCGATGTAAAACCTGTCCTCTTATTATGCCTACTCCCCTCTCCCTACATCCCCTCATAGCCCCCCCACCTCGTTCCCACGCTAATTGCCTCTCAAAAAATATTATTTATCTTTTATCATGCAAACACTGCACTTCCTTCTACATAGGTGAATGCATTACCCCCTTATCCATCCGAATGAATAATCACCGGTACTCCTGTAATTCTGCCTCACTCTCATCTCTTCCTATCCCTTCACACGCCAATTCCCACAACCTTTCATTCGACCAGTGTTTTTCCCTCAGCATCCTAGAATCCCTACCTGATTCAGCTACCAACATAGAGGTGAGAACTCGTGAATCCGCCTACATTCTATCCTTCCGTTCCTTTAAAATTCCCACGCTTAACCGCCATATTTAATTTCCCTCCCAGCATTCCCTCTACACCTCCCCTCCACACCTCCCCTCCACGCCCATAACTCTTTCCCCTCTCCTGATCCATAGCATATTTTCAGTCTCTCTTGAAGAAGGCCCCTGAGAGGGCCGAAAGCTCGAACAATTTACCGTGTAAGTGTTCTTTTATATGTGTCTATTCTTTTCTATTTGTGTTATGTTGTGTCAGCCCATTATATATATATATATATATATATATATATATATATATATATATATATATATATATACGTGGGTCGCCGTAGTCCAGTTATTAGAGCGTTGGACTGCTGACTGGAGGGCCCCGGGTTCGATTCTCGGGCAAGGCACTCTAGGCACCCGCAGCTCCACCCAAGCTTTGTGAATTTTCGGGGACCAGATCTTCCTCGGAAACCATAACCGGCACAGGGAAAGGAACTGGCCCCCCTACCCTGATGTGTGAATTTCAAACGCCGTCTGGCTTAGTGCTGGGTCAACTCTACCATCACCTACCAACTTTCGGGTTGATTACTGTGTTTATGGTTTAAGGTACTTGCGATACACGACTTCTCCCTAGAGAAGTGCAGTCGCTGGCACGGCCGAAGAGAGGACTTTACAAACCTTGGCAGAGACTAGATCTCAATGATACCAGTGTCGCTGGTAGATTTGAGGGTTGATTACTGTGTTTATGGTTTTTTTGTATATATACATAACAATTGGAAGCATACATATACACTGAGAAAAATACACATGTCTATTTCAGTTCCTTTTCTCCCTTGAGAAAGAAGGCATCGCCGAAAATTCGGAATACGCGTGTCTTTTTTGTATGTTTCTGTTTTTCTTCGCTAGTACTCTCTCGGTGCAAATGCTATACTATATAATTATAAATTATATAATGATATATATTATAAATATATATAAACATATGTGTCTGTATTTATGTGTGTGTGTATTCGCGCGCGCGTCTACAAATACACACTCTATGTAAATATATTAAATATACATTCTATGTACTTCCGCATTCCAATGGCCGCTCCTGGTCCTGAAACGTTCGTGAATTATACGTTTATCCTCCTACATTTACATACCTAAGTGCCACTTAAAAAAAAAGTTCAAGTGATCTTTTAGGCAAAGCATATCATATCCTCATTAACATATTGTATATAACTATATGGACATAGAAACTAGAAAGGATTTAGAGCAGTTAAGAGTTTAGATACAGTTAAGTGCATAGAGTCGTTCATTAGCAACAATTACCCATAAACTAATGCCCAGATGTAATTAAGCGTAACTAATTCCATCAGTGCGTGTCTGAGCAGTATTTCACTGGAGCAAGTCAGCCGGAGGAACCATTTGATTAGATCCGCGAGCCTAGGTACGCTCCTTAGATCGAAGTCAGCAATCGGGGCATGAATCTCCAAATGGATTATATAATCCCTTTGAGTCCAAT